>NC_064854.1:6893055-6903055 GCF_024139225.1 Suncus etruscus
AGGCATTTTCCCTAAATCTAGTTCTATTTAGCATATTTATTTACAAGTCTTATGACCTGAATTGACTATTTAGTCTTTCTGTGTTTAATACTTCCTTTTCCTTTCATCTCAATTTTTTTAAGTTTATCTGAGCATAACAATCCAAAATTAAAATAGTTCTTAAAATTCCTTTTACATTAAATCACTTAAATTAAATACCCAGGACTGGAGAGATAGCACAGAGGTAGGGCGTTTGCCTTGCATGCAGAGGATGGTGGTTCGAATCCCAGCATCCCATATGGTCCCCTGTGCCTGCCAGGAGCGATTTCTGAGTGTAGAGCCAGGAGTAACCCCTGAGCGCTGCCGGGTGTGACCCAAAAACCAAAAAAAAAAAAATTAAATACACAATTACAAAGTTGTTCATGTTGGGTTTCAGTCACACAATGTTCCAATACCCATCCCTTCACCAGGGCATATTTTCCACCACTAGGGTCCACCAGCTTGTCCCCTACCCCTCTTTCTAACACTACTTCTACGACAGACACCTCTCTTCATTTCTATCTGTCTGTCTGTCTGTCTGTCTGTCTCTCTCTCTCTCTTTCTCACACACACACACACACATCTCTCCCCTTCCTTTTTTCCTCTGCATATTGTTACAAGCATATCACTTTAATCCCTTTCATGCCCAGTTTCTTATCCAGAATAATTATTTCTAACTATCAATGTCATCGTGGTCCCTTCTCTTTCCTAACTGTATTCTCCCATCCTTGTGGCAAGTTTCTTATCATGGACCAGTTCTCCTGGCCCTTGTTTCTATGGTCTTTGTCTTTCTATTGTCTATTTTTTTTAATCTATCACATATGAATGTGATCATTTTATGTAAGATAATGTTTTTATTTCACTCTTAATTTAAGAAAAATGTCTCTGGGTTGTTCATTGTCTCAAAGTTTCTGATAAAGATAAAATTATAGGGGCCGGAGAGATAGCATAGAGGTAAGGCGTTTGCCTTTCATGCAGAAGGTCATTGGTTCAAATCCCATATGGTCCCCCGAGCCTGCCAGAAGCGATTTCTAAGCATAGAGCCAGGAGGAACCCCTGAGCGCTGCAGGTTGTGACCCAAAAAAACAAACAAAAAAGATAAAATTATAAACTGCTAAATGAAAATGATAATGCAGCAGGGAGGACATTTGCCTTGCACATGGCTGGCCCGGGTTTGATCTCCAGCATCCCATAACATCCCCTGAGTTCACCAGGAGTGATCCTTGAATGCAGAGCCAGGAGTAAACCCTGAGTGTCGCTAGGCGTGGCCCCCAAACTTTTTAAAAGGTTTAAAAAGAGTTTAAAAAGAAAATAATACTGTATATCGAAGACTGAGGATTGTCTCCAGATTCTAGCCCCAGTGCTTAAAACAAAATGTGTATGTGTGTTTAGAATAGGGGTTGAATATTTTCAAATTTTATTGCAGAATGAAAGAAAATGATCATAGTGGGTGTTTAGAAAATTCATATATCTTATATGATTGTATAACTGAACCATCCTTGCATTACATATTCTACCTTGTAATAGAACATTCTTTTGACAGGTGTAACTGAGAGTTCTCCCCATTTAGATTCATGACGTTAGCTAGTTATCTGAAGTGTTCATGTTTATCACTAAAATATTAAGCATTTCTCTGACAGGAGGAATACAAGTATTATTCACATATATAGTTATTTTTGTACACACCAGCAGCTGATAAATGTAACAAGTGGATTTTTGTGGAAATCTAAGGAAAACATGTGCCATTCAGGGATTACAGGATTTTATATACTGGTTTGTTGATTTTTCTTTTTTTGTTGTTGTTTCAGTTTTGGGGTCACATCACAGTTGGTGATGCTCAGCAGTTACTTCTCACTCTGCACTCAGGAATTATTCCTGGCAGTTCTTGGGAGAACATATGGGATGCTGGGATCGAACCTGGTTGACTGTGTGCAAGGCAAATGCCCTTTCCACTGTGCTATCATCCTGGTGCCTGTCTGTGGATTATAAAAAAATACAGTGCCCAGTGGTCCTCAAGAATGGAATGTTGATCCATTTCTACTTTCAAGTTTCTCCTTTAAGTTCTGACATCTTTGCTTTGTGTGTTTTGTTGCTATGTTATTAGGTGCATATGAATTCAGTTTAAGTATGCAGAAACCCAGAGATATATATAAGTCTGTAGTAATCATAATAATAATGTAAAAAATGAGTTGAGATAAGAGATTAAGCAAAATAAAAGGCTTGCTTTTACATTATTATGTTTATTTATTATTATTAATTATTATTATTATTACAAGTGCTGCATTCTCTATTCATTATCATTGCTAGATGTTTATAGAAACCTGGAACTGTGGATAGTTCGTGTGACTTTTTAGAAGTTTGTTCTTCAAGAGATGAGAATGTCTTCTGAGGAGCTGACCTTTTAAGGAAATTCCCAGTGGTGCTTGTGATTTTATTGGAGTTTGACTCCTTTTCCTTCTCCAAATAGTTTTTAGATTTTTATTAAATTTTATTGACCAGTACTATCATTTTCCTAGCCGACCTTGTCCTTTGGTCTAAGTCACTTTTAAAAAGTGAGTTGAGGGGACAAATTTCCCAATGCTCTCAAAATATCACAGATCAAAAAGCACGATATTGGGGCCGGAGAGATAGCATGGAGGTAGGTCATTTGCCTTGCATGCAGAAGGACGGTGGTTAGAATCCCGGCATCCCATATGGTCCCCCGAGCCTGCCAGAAGTGATTTTTGAGTGTAGAGTCATGAGTAACCCCCGACCCAAAAAAGAAAACAACAACCAAAAAAAAAAAAAAACCTACAACAATGTTGCTTAGTGAAAATGGGCATCCCTAAACCTGCAGACTGCCTGCTTTCATAGACAATTCTCTTTTTGGATTCAGGGGTGGCTTTCTTGTATGGAACTATTCGTTGTCTTCCATAAAAGAGTGTTTTCTTTCTTTCTTTCTTTCTTTTTTTTTTTTTTCATTTTTGGGCCACACTCGGCGTTGCTCAGGGGTAACTCCTGACTGTCTGCTCAGAAATAGCTCCTGGCAGGCACAGGGGACCATATGGGACACCGGGATTCGAACCAATCAGCTTTGGTCCTGGATCGGCTGCTTGCAAGGCAAACGCCGCTGTACTATCTCTCCAGGCCCGTTTTCTATTTCTTATGGTTTGACCTCCAGGCTTCTTGATCTAGTACAAAATTTTAACTATTGTCTTCAAATGCTAAATATGTCTATAAGTTCCTTTTGGGCCTCAAGAACACTGTGTATGTGTATATACATATATATATATCATATACATATTGATGTGTGTGCAACCCTCATTTTGCTAAGTTCTAAATAATTTTCACTGTGTTCTTTTTTTGGGGGGGAAGGGGGAAACACCCGTGATGCTCAGGGGTTACTCCTGGATGTCCTCAGAAATCGCTCCTGGCTTGGAGAACCATATAGGAAACTGGGGGATCGAACCGCAGTCCTTCCTGGGTCAGCTGCATGCAAGGTAAATAAATGCCCTACCACTGCGCCATCACTCTAGCCCCTCACTGCGTTCTTTTTATGTTGACACTGGTGGTGGGATATTGGTGCTGGAACATTTTATGCCTAAAGCTCAACAATAGATGACTTTGTTAATCCAAAGTGCCTTAATAAAAAATATTTTATTTCAATAAGTCATAGAATTTTATAAAATTTGTTTCATGAGGAAGCTTGAAAAGAAAGAAAGGGGGGCCCGGAGAGATAGCACAGCGGTGTTTGCCTTGCAAGCAGCCGATCCAGGACCAAAGGTGGTTGGTTCGAATCCCGGTGTCCCATATGGTCCCCTGAGCCTGCCAGGAGCTATTTCTGAGCAGACAGCCAGGAGTAACCCCTGAGCACCGCCGGGTGTGACCCAAAAAACCAAAAAAAAAAAAGAAAAGAAAAGAAAGAAAGGAAGGCTAGAAGGAAGGAAGGGAGAAAGAAAGAAAGGGAGAAAGAAAGAAAGAAGGAAGGAAGAAAGGAAGGAAGGAAGGAAGGAAGGAAGGAAGGAAGGAAGGAAGGAAGGAAGGAAGGAAGGAAGGAAGGAAGGAAGGAAGGAAGGAAGGAAGGAAGGAAGGAAGGAAGGAAGGAAGGAAGGAAGGAAAGAAGGAAGAAAAAGAAAGAAAGAAAGAAAGAAAGAAAGAAAGAAAGAAAGAAAGAAGAAAGAAAGAAAGAAAGAAAGAAAAAAGAAAGAAAGAAAAAAGAAAGAAAGAAAGAAAGAAAGAAAGAAAGAAAGAAAAGAAAGAAAGAAAGAAAGAAAGAAAAAAGAAAAAGAAAGAAAGAAGAAAGAAAGAAAGAAGCAAAAGAAAGAAAGAAAGAAAAAAAGGGAGAGAAAGAAAGAAAGAAACAAAGAAAGAAAGAAAGAAAAAGAAAGAAAGAAAGAAAAAAAGAAGGAAAGAAAGAAAGAGAAAAAGAAAGAAAGAAAAGAAAGAAAGAAAGAAAGAAAGAAAGAAAGAAAGAAAGAAAGAAAGAAAGAAAGAAAGAAAGAAAGAAAGAAGGAAAGGAGAGTAAATGTCCCAAAACCAAAAACTTTAAATAAAACAAGCTAATTTATTTGTATTACTTTATTTAAACACCAATGGTTACAAGGTTTATCATAATTGATTTTTCTTCCAGAGATACAAAATTGTTCATGATTGAGGGGCCAGAGCGTGCTGCAAGGAGTAAGGCCTTGCAAACGCTAACCTAGAATGGACCGAGGTTCAGTTCCCCGTGTCCCATATGTCCCCCAAGCCAGGGCCGATTTCTGAGCGTATAGCCAGGAGTAACCCCTGAGTGTCACCGGTATGCCCCCCAAAAATAATTGTTCATGACTGAGTGTACAAGACCTTTCCCCAGTGCACATTTTCCATCACCAGTGACCCCAGTTCCCTCCTTGTCCTCCCTTCCTGTCTCTGGGGCAAACATTTACTTACTTACTTACTTTTTCTTTCTTTTTCTTTCTTCTTTCTTTCTTTCTTTTCTTCTTTCTTTCTTTCTTCTTCTTTCCTTTCTTTCTTCTTCTTTCTTTTTCTTTCTTTCTTCTTTCTTTTCTTCTCCTTCTTTTTCTTTCTTTCTTTCTTTTTCTTTCTTTTTTCTTTTTTCTTCTTCTTTCTTTCTTCTTTTTCTTTCTTTTCTTTCTTTTTTCTTTCTTTCTTTTCTTTCTTTTTCTTTTTCTTTCTTCTTCTTTCTTTCTTTCTTTTTCTTTTCTTTTTTTTCTTCTTTTCTTTCTTTCTTCTTTTCTTTCTCTTTTTTCTTTCTTTTCTTCTTTCTTTCTTTCTTTTCTTTCTTTCTTTCTTTTTTCTTTCTTCTCCTTTTTCTTTACTCTTTCTTTTTTCTTTCTCTTCTTCCTTTCTTTGTTTTTTTTTCTTTTTATTTTTTTCTTTTTTATTTCTTTCTCTCTCCTTCATTCTTTTCCCTTTTAGATACTATGGTTCATAGTAATTGTTACTAAAGGGGTATCATGCCCATCACTTTATCTCCTTTCAGCACCCATTTCTTGTCCAGAGTGATTATTTCCAACTATCATTGTCATTATGGCTCTTTATCTGCCTAAACTTCACTCCCCACTGTTTGTAGCAGGCTTCCTACCATGGACTGGTCCTCCTGGCCCTCATCTCTATTGTCTCTGGATATTATTATTGTTTCTATTTGTAATCTGCTTCCATTTTCAGTGAGTCATAGTCTGAGAAGATATGTGATATAATTTCTATTCTCTTGATTTTATGCAGGTATGTTTTATGGTCAGCATGTGGTCTATCTTGAAGAATGTCCCCTGTGCATTGGAGAAGAATGTGTAATAAGTTGTCTGGGATTGACAATCCCAAAAAGCCACTCTCTTTTATTTCTTCCTTCAAAAACAGTATATTTCTTGTTGAGTTTTACTCGGGTTGATCTATTAAAAAGTGACAGAGCATATTGAAATCTCACCCTACTATTGTGTTGCCATTGATATTTTCCTTCAAGATTATTAGCAGTTTGTTTTTATGTATTTTTGCTGTCCCCTTATTGGGTGCATATATATTTAGGAGTGTGATTTCTTCCTGATGTACATATCTCTTGATTAAGAAATGACCCTCTCTGCCTCTTATAAACGACATTGTCTAATAGTAGTATGGACACCCCAGCCTTTTAAAGTAATTTGTTTGCTTGGAGAATTGTCTTCCAACCTTTGACACTGAGTCGTCTGTGTTTGCTCTGACTATTCAAATGTATTTATTACTTACATCAAAATGTTGGGTTTTAATTTTCTGATCCAGTTTGCCACTCTGTGTCTCTTAATTGGTCATTTAGTCTGCTGACCTGGAGAAAGATGATTGTCATGTGTTTTGTTTTTTTTTTGGGGGGGGGTCGGCCACACCCAGAGGCTCTCAGGAGTTACTCTCAGCTCTGCACTCAGAAATTGCTCCTGTACAATGCTTTTGGGGGTATTGCCATTTTAATGATGTTGATCCTTCCTATCCATGAGCAGGGTATGTGTTTCCATTTCCACGTGTCCTCTCTTATTTCTTGGAGCAGTGTTTTACAGTTTTCTTTGTATAGGTCCTTCACATCTTTAGTCAGGTTGACTACAAGATATTTGAGTTTGTGTGGCACTAGTGTGAATGGGGTTGTTTTCTTAATTCCTCTAAAGATTCCTCTAAAGATAGCCATGACATTCTTCAAAGAAGTGGATCAAACACTGCTGAAATTCATTCGGAACAATAAACACCCTTGAATAGCTAAAGCACTCCTTGCGAAAAGGAATATAAGAGCCATTACTTTCCCCAATTTTAAGCTGTATTAAAAAGCTATAGTTATCGAAACAGCATGGTACTGGAATAAAGACAAACCCTCAGATCAGTGGAATAGGCTTGAGTACTTAGAGAATGTTCCCCAGACATACAACCACCTAGTTTTTGATAAAGGAGCAAGAAATCCTAAATGGAGCAAATAAAGCCTCTTCAACAAGTGGTGTTGGCAGAACTGGTTAGCCACTTGCAAAAAAAAGCAAACTCAGACCCCCAGCTAACACCATGTATGAAGGTAAAATCCAAATGGATTAAAGACCTTGACATCAGATCTGAAACCATAAGGTATATAGAACAACATGTAGGTAAAACACTCGATGACATTGAGACTAAAGGCATCTTCAAGAAGGAAACTGCACTCTCCAAACAAGTGGAAGCAGAAATAAACAGATGGGAATATTTTAAGCTCAGAAGCTTCTGCACCTCAAAGGAGATAGTGCCCAGAATACAAGAGCCACTCACTGAGTGGGAGAAATTATTCACCCAACACCCATCAGATAAAGGACTAATATCCAAGATATACAAGGTATGACAGAACTTTACAAGAAAAAAACATCTAACCCCATCAAAAAGTGGGAGAAGAAATGAACAGACACTTTGTAGAAGAAGAAATGCAAATGGCAAAAAGACACATGAAAAGATGCTCTACATCACTAATTGTCAAAGAGATGCAAATCAAAACAACTATGAGATACCACCTCACGCCACTGAGATTGGTACACATCACAAAGAAGGAAAACAAACAGTGCTGGCAGGGATGCAGAGAGAAAGGAACTCTTTTCCACTGCTGGTGGGAATGCCGTCTAGTATCGCTTTATGGAAAGCGATATGGAGATTCCTCCAAAAACTGGAAATTGAGCTTCCATACGATCCAGCTATACCACTCCTAGGAATATACCCTAACAACACAAAAATACAATCTAAAAATCCCTTCCTTACATTTATATTCATTACAGCACTTTTTACCATAGCAAGACTCTGGAAACAACCAAGATGCCCTTCAGCAGACAAATGGCTAAAGAAACTGTGGTACATAACACAATTGAATATTACGCAGCCATCAGGAGATATGAAGTCCTAAAATTTTCCTATACATGGATGTACATGGAATCTATTATGCTGAGTGAAATAAGTCAGAGAGAGAGAGAGAGAGAGAGAGAGAGAGACGCAGAAGGGTCTCACTCATCTATGGGTTTTAAGAAAAATGAAAGACACTCTTGCAATAATTTTCAGAGACATAAGAGAGTAGAACTGGAAGATGCAGCTCACAACATGAAGCTCACGGGGCCGGGAAGGTGGCGCTAGAGGTAAGGTGTCTGCCTTACAAGCGCTAGCGTAGGCCGAACCGCGGTTCGATCCCCTGGCGTCCCATATGGTCTCCCCAAGCCAGGGGCGATTTCTGAGCTCATAGCCAGGAGTAACCCCTGAGCGTCAAACGGGTGTGGCCCAAAAACCAAAAAAAAAAAAAAAAAAAACATGAAGCTCACCACATAGAGTGATGGGTGCTGTTAGAGAAATAACTACATCGAGAACTATCCTAACAATGTGAATGAATGAGGGAATTAGAAAGCCTGTCTTGAGTACAGGTGTGGGTGGGGTGGGTTGGGTGAGGGATATTTGGGACATTGGTGGTGGGAATGTTTCACTGGTGAAAGGGGGTGTTCTTTACATGACTGAAATCATACAATGGCTATCATATTTGTAATCACAGTGTTTAAATAAAGATAAAAAATAAATAAAAATAATAGAAATAAAAAAATCAAAAAGGAAAAGAAGAAAATAAGAAATAAAGTACAGTAGCAAACTAAAAAAAAAAAGAAATTTCTCCTGGCTCAGGGGACCATATGGGATGTCGGGGATCGAACCTGTGTCCATCCTTGGTCAGTGTGTGCTACTGTGCTACCAATCTAGCCCCTGTCATAAGATTTTTTACCATCTTTTTGTAGAAGTTTGGTGTGTTTGTCTTGCCTGAAAAGGTTGCTTTTGAGTCTGTAGAGTTCCTGAGCTATTGTTTATCCATGAAGCTGTGCATCCTTTCTTCAAACCTGAATGAAAGTCTGGTTGGATGAAGTATTCTTGGTTAGGCATTAATTTCTTTGTGGTTCTTTCGTTATATCTCACCACTTCCTTTGGGCCTAGAGGGATGCTTTTGATAAATCTGCTGCAAATCATAAATCTGATTCTTCGTATGTAATTTCCCTTTTTTTTATCTTGCTACTTTCAGTATTCTATCTCTCTATTGTGGTTTTAATATTGTGACTAGGATGTGCCATGAAATGCTTTTATTTGGGTCTCTTTTAGCTGGTATCCTTCTGGGTGTCCAGAATGTGACTGCATACACTCTTTAGCTCTGGGAACTTCTCCATGTTGATGTCTTTGACTGTTGCTTCTTCAAAGGGATTTTCTTCCTGCCTCTCTGGGACCCCAGTGATTCTTACGTTGTTTCTGTTGGATTTATACTAAATGTCTATTTTGTCTGTGTGCTTATTTTGAGAATTTTTCCTACTCTTTTGTCCATTTATTTTAAGGCTCTTTTCCATCTTCTTATTCTAAATGGAAGCATTTTTCATCTTCTCTTCCAGCTCACTGATTCTGTCCTCAGCAGCTGTTACTCTACTGGTAAGGTCCTCCACTGAGATTTTTCAAATTTTCCAGTTCTTTCTGTTTGAAGTTTTCAAAGTTTTTTTTTTCTTTTTTTTCTTTTTTTTCTTTTTTCTACTCTCATATCCTCTTCAATTTTATTGGCTGTCTATTCCCTGTTTACTTTGAACATGAGTTCTTTAAACATTTTCTTTCTAAAGTCCTTATCAGGAAGCTAAAGGCATGTGACTGATACTAGTTGGGTCTTCAGAACTACAATCGTGTTCGCTAAGTATGTGGGTTCTGCATTGCTTTTTTTATGCTGTCGTGGGAACATGGTGTAGTGATGTTTATTATGTGTTGTGGTGAGGCTTCTTGTCTAGAAGAAATGCACAGTCACAGAGCAAAGCACAGCAGCTGCACACTTCTCTGGGTGCATGAACCTGAGTTCAAAATAGCTCTTATGATTTCAAGACCCAAACTATTTTTTCTATAATATCTTTTTTTTTTTTTTTTTTTTTGGTTTTTGGGCCACACCTGGCGATGCTCAGGGGTTACTCCTGGCTGTCTGCTCAGAAATAGCTCCTGGCAGGCACGGGGGACCATATGGGACACCGGGATTCGAACCAACCACCTTTGG